>NC_133618.1:7233259-7274785 GCF_048593235.1 Sminthopsis crassicaudata | reverse complement strand
AGGAAGGAAGGAAGGAAGGAAGGAAGGAAGGAAGGAAGGAAGGAAGGAAGGAAGGAAGGAAGGAAGGAAGGAAGGAAGGAAGGAAGGAAGGAAGGAAGGAGAAGGAGGGAGGAAGAGAAGATGCAGAAAAGAGTGAGAAACATGTTTTCCCCACTTTGGTCTGATTTTTCTTTCACAATATGATGAATATGGAACATGTTTTAAAGGCTTGTATATGTCTAACCTATATATCAGATTGCTTGCTTGCTTGCTTGGGAAGAGATAAGGGAGAGAGGGAGAAAAATTTGGAAAACAAAGTCTTACAAAAATGAATGTTGAAAACTATCTTTATGTACATTTATAAAAATAAAATATTATTGAGAAAAATATATAAACACTTGAAATAAAACAATGTATTGATCTCACAAAAAGAAGGGAGAGAAAGATACATTCAAAGCTAAATCACAAGAGAAATAGTAAGGATGAGACTGAGAATACAAACAATTTAGACTTGAGCAGGTAGAGGGGCGCTTCCCTCTCTTAGACTGGAGAGGAAAAGGATGATATGGGTGAAAACTGAAGGTAGATAGCTTAAGAAAGGCCATCTTGGGTGAACTCCATTTTTTCAAAACAGTTAGAAGGAAGGCGATTGACATGAGTGAGGGAAGAAAAGAAAGATTTCTGGTAGTCAGATGAAAGACAGAAAGGTAGAGGGGAAATGAGAAGTGTTAACAACTGCAGTCATCAAGGGTGTCCATAATGAAAGCCTTGACTAGGATGAGGAAAGTGGAAATAATGAGAAATAGGCTGGAGACATAATTAAAAGTGCTTTATAGCTGAAGGTTGGAGGCAGTGGGATGTCTAGGAGGCTAGAGTGGGAAGTCTCAGGAGAGCTGAGCTTACTCTTACCTCCAATGTGTGTCTCCATGAGAAAACTAGTTCCCCTTAGTGAATGGCCATAATAGTCCATACTGTTATTATGGGAAAGAGAACTGTTAGACCCTTATAAACCTTAAAGTGCTCAATCAGTGGGAATTATTAGTGACTGTAAAAGGAAGAGTCCAAGATAATCTGTAGGTTGGGGGGGGCAGAGACCAAGTGATAAAGTATGAAGGGGAGCTGGCTTGACAGAAAACAGAATGAGATTATTTTGAGTCATGTTAACTTTGAAGTTCTGGTACAAAACTCTGAGCAAAGGGAAGTGGGGAGGAAGGGGAAAATATATTGAAGGTAGTTGGAACTGGGAATCTAAGATGGATCAAAGCTGGAAATGCAGGTCTGAACAATTTTTCCTTCTAGAAAATTGCATAGAGGTGGGGGCCTATGGGGAATATATCAAGACAAAAATTAGAATTTTATCCCGGGTGGGGAATAGTTAAATTGACAATTCCCACATTTCTCAATAAAGAAAATATACTTTTAAAATCACAGTTGCAAGTCTGATTTCTGCCATTAAATCTCCCTGATCCAACCCTACATATAAAAATTAATAACTGATCAACTCTCCATGCGTTTTAAGTAACCCAATTATCATTCCTATGATTTATTACTAATTACTAGGAGAGGAAGTCTGGTAAAAAATAGCAGGAGTCAAGAAGCTCCAAGTAAAGAATTAGTCACTTTCATAAACAATGTTGAAGGAAGTAATTATATATTTGATTTCCAGAGAAAGTGCAAAATTTAATTGAAAACATTCTCATTCCTGATGCTCCTTAATAGCTCGATGAAATAATAAGCAATGCATTATACAGTCAGGCAGATTAACCTGGAACAGAATTTAAATCTTCATGGTGTTCATGGAATGAGTTATAATGGAATATCAAGGCTAAGAAAGTAGAGACAGGGGGGTGCCTGGCCTTCTGACTCTCCTACATGATACTACTGCCAGTATCGTGGAATGGAATAGGAATAAGGAATTAGAGAGCATGAATTATCAGAACATTTAGAGAAAGAAGCAATGACCATAAAGAGCCAGTCTAGCTTTAGAAAGAAAAATGTCAGCCTGATTCATCTTGCAGATTTTTTTGGTCCCACAATTAGAATTGTTTTTAATTGTTACATTCACCAAACATTTTTGGCTGAGCAGATCTTTTACAATTTATAGTGTTCTGAGGGTCCAGGGTTCAAGTCCCTGTTCGGGCACCAAAATATCAAGAACAAGCTACCTCCTCTGAAGGGCTCAGAATAAGTCCTTGCCCCATGTTGGGCGCCAATAATTATTTATTACTAATGTTCTGTTGTCTCTCAATTGTAATCCTTCTCTGGGAGGAGGTTTCTTTTCTGTAAATCCTTTTCTCTGTGTGCAGGTTTCTTGGGAGGCTTCTGGAGCCTCCAGCCAGAGTGAAGGTAGAATCTCGAATCCTCTTCTTCCTGAATCCTGGCTCTGAATCTCCTCCAGTTTTCCAGAAGTTCTCCTGGAAAGTCGTCTTGTCCGTGACCCAATCCAGACTGCTTCCTTCCAGACTGCTTCCTTCCAGACTGCCCTTCTCTTTTAAACTTCCAGAGAATGGGCTTGTGGGTACTCCAGGGGCTTGTGGGAACTACTTACAACCAATGAACTTGCTCTTTTTAAAGGTGTGTATACTCCTTTTCAGAACTCCTTTTAAAGATGTGAACTAAAGGTGTGAGCTAGAGAATTGTTAAGTACCATGCTAAATTAGACAACCGATTTAGCACTTAATAATCCTAACATCAATTCTTACTTTTTATAGCCAATATAGTAAGCTATCTATTCCTCTCATCTTTTTATCTAGAAATTTAATAAACGTCCCATATTGGAAGTTACCCAAGTCATTGACAATTAACTTCTTTTCATATGTAAAATGGCACTAATAAAGCTTCACACACACACACACACACACACACACACATACACACACACACACACACACAATCACACACACACACACACAGAGCACCCTTCTTGGCCCCTGTGAGAGAATTCTGTATATCAGTTAAAGCCTTACTTCCAAAGTTACCAAGCCCCACACCACTTATCCACTCTGTTTTGTGTATACATAGTTGTTTGCATGTTTTGCCTCCAGTAGATTGTGAGCTCCTTGAGAGTAGATACTCTCAAGATATTCCTTTAAGTATCCCCCATTACCCTACCTGGAACATAGTAGATTCTTAATTAATGCTTGCTGATTAGCATAAGCACTCCTGAAGCTAAAAATCTTGGATTCTAGTTACAACCTTTCGATCAACTTATCCTGTGTTCTCAGGAAATCCATTTAAATTGTCTGGGTCTCAGTTCTCTCATCCACAAAATTAGGATGTTAGATGAACCCCAAGAAGAAGCAGAATTGGATGTTTTTCTCTCAGGCCAATCACAATAGCCGAGTTCCCTCCTCCCACAAATGCAGGTTAGAGAGAAGGCAGGAGAAGGAGGAAAGGACTTCTAGGTCCTGCCATACCAGGACTCGGAAGTCATGTGCTTCAGTACCATTATACTCCTATGGATTTCGTAAGTTTTTCATCCTTCCTTTTCAAAGAGGCCCAGTGACATCCTGGGGTGATGTCTTGACTTGCTTGTGAAGTGTATTTCAGTGAGCCAGAGCTGCACCAAGCTGTCAGCTTCATTTTTTCTTCCAGAGTCCCTGGAGTTCAGCGGACCAGAGATGGCCAGGGAGGCCATGGCTGGGCATCTTTGATGTCTGACCAAGCTGTAAGCACCCCACAGCGCCAGTTCCAGTGACCTTCCTAGCCATCAGAACAAATTATTCTTATCTGCTCATTCTGCCAAGGGAAGCCTTGACATGTTTGGGGAAGACATCCCCCATGAGAAAGTCTGACCTGGATTTATTAGGGGAACGTCTTTCAATATACTGTTCTTAAGTAAATGCCTTTGCTGAGAGCCAATTCATTCTGCTGGTTGATTAGTAATGAATTATACCAGTGGAGGATATGAGTTATACAATTAGAAGTAGCCACTGCACAGCTACCCCTTGAGCTTGAGAGGACAGATACTGTCTGGGGACACAACCTATTAGTACAAGTGGGAGATGGGAAAATTGCCCCAATCATTTATGAGGAAATAACCCCAGTCATTTATGGGGAAATAACCCCAGTCATTTATTGGGAAATAGCCCCACTCATTTATTGGGAAATAGCTCCAGTTATTTATGGGGAAGTAACCCCAATCATTTATGAGGAAATAGCCCCACTTGTTTATGAGGAAATAATCCCAGTCATTTATGGGGAAATAACCCCACCCGTTTATTGGGAAATAGCCCCACTCATTTATGGGGAAATAGCCCCACTCATTTATGGGGAAATAGCTCCAGTTATTTATGGGGAAGTAGCCCCAGTCGTTTAGTTGTTGTTAAGCCAATTCAGTCATGTCTGGCCCTTTATGACCTTACGCCCATCACAAACCAATGCTGTCCATGGCAGCCTTTCTTGGCAAAAATGCTGGCGTGGTTTCATTTCCTTCTCCAGCGGATTAAGAAAACCGGGAGTTAAGTGACTTGTCCAGGATCACCCAGCTAGTCAGTGTCTGAGACCCCAGAAAAGGGACTAAAAATTCTAAGCATGACAAACAAGCGAGAAGGCCTGGCAAATTGAGTTCTTTACAAATTCAAAATCAGGGTGGAAAGAGAGCATGGCAACGGTGGGATTAATTGGGTCTGTGATGCACACACTACTTGATATCATCCCTCCCTCTTAGCGCCATTTAAATATATGTAATTAAGGTGATTATCCGAGGAAATATGGGGAAAATTGAGAAGAAAAGAGACATGTTTATCATCAGAAAACACACGAACACCTTAGAGCTTCACTTCATTATCTCGGTCCTGACTCTCCAAGAGCCGGCACCGTCTTCAATTGAAGCTCTAATGTGTTGGTGCATGGCTCCGCTAATGCTAGCTTAAAATTCCCTGCGCATATCCAAACAGCTCTGTAATTTGTCGGTGCTATTATTGTATTTAACATTTCCCATTCTGACATCTAATTTCCAGCACTGCATAGCCAATATTATCACCAGGGGATAGAAAAGGGTTTATTTAAATGACCCACTTGTAGATGAGCAGATGAAGAGAAACAGTTGGAACTAATATTTGGCCCTATTCAGCAGAGGCAGAATAATCTGACTTGGATAAAGAAACATCCATTAAGTACCTACTATGTGCTGAGTGCCATGCTCAGGGCCAGGCCAGATACAATAACTTAAATGAGGCACAAGTGCTGCCCTGTGGCACTTATAATTTTTTTTTAATCAGACACAAACCTATATGATACATGCATTAGAAATGGGAAATAATCTCTAAGATGTAAAGAAAAATGGCATTATTAGAACTGGGGTAGGAGAGATTCAAGGAAAGCCTTCTTGAAAGAAAGGATGCTGAAGTTTTGAAAGGTTCAACAGGGAAAGATAGGAAAGAAACCTTGTATATAAAGAGAAAGCTAGAGCAAAGACTGGGGAATTAAGGACTAATCTGAATTTGTGAGCCAGAGAGCTGGTTAGTTGGCCTGGAATATAAACTATATAGAGGCAAGGTAAGTGCAAAAACAGAGTTCTATGGTCAAAAAGTCAGCTGGAAGTAGTAATAAGCATCATCTAGTTCTATCTCTCCATTTTATAGATGAGAAAATCAAGTCCCAGAAAAGTTTGACTTTCTTCTGGTGTCAAAGTTGATAAGTAACATGGCAGAGTCACAATTTTAACTGAGGTCCTCTCTCTCTAAAGTCAGTATTCATACCAATAAATCAGTGAGATAAGTTCAGAAGGAGAGAATGGCACCAAATTATGGAGGGCTTTGAATACCATAAAAAAAGATTTTAAAAATTTACTTAGGGATAATGGGGAATCTTGGAAGATTTTATTTAAGCTCTTGGAGCTGAAATTTAAAAGAGGGATTTGAAGATGGATGAGCTAGAGGAACCATCATACTCAGTTACTGCATGATTAAACCGATTCAATAGCACAAAAATGGAAGCAAGTACACTATATTCATAGTAGAGAATGGGGGGAAAAATCAAAGCCCTATACTTGTGGAACTCCTAGACCCCTAAAATTGATTCCCTCCAAATTGAGGCAAGCCTCTGAGTTCCAACTCATCTCAGAGAAGAAATCTCTTCTAGACAATGTCTCCACAGTGGGTCATTCAGTCTCCACTTGAAAACATCCAGTGACAGGGAACTCACCAGTCCCACAAAGCAGAACATTCCATTTTTGAATCATTATAATTTTAATTAGAGGCAAAGGAGACATAAAGAGCTCTACTCTGAAATAATTCAGAAGTACACAAAAGAGCTATGATCCAAATGCTTCCAGGTACCAAGAAATCAAATACATCTCAAGAAACCTTCAGTTACTTGCCTACTTTATGTGATGGGCACACAGCTGCCAGATTAGAAATGTGGTTTCATATCATCTCCTAATTTCTTCTTCCAAAGAAACATTTGCCTATTTTCCTTAGAAATGGAACCACGGTTTACAATGGTTTCCACGTGCCTGCCTTTTCGCATTTCTTCTAATTCTGAGAGCCTCTAAAATTAAATCTGTTTCATTTCTTCGTCATGCTTAAGTGGTTTGTTCCTGGGGAAATTAAGGTCTAATTTACAAAAGCGATAATGAAAGATTTCAAGCAAGCAAGCTAAAGATATCCTAGAATCACAGAAATCTAAAGCAACCTACCCCACCAAGATATTTCCAATATAACATTCCCAACAAGGGCTTGAAGACCTCCAGTGAGAGGGAGGCAGCTCAGCGCCTGTATTCAGCACCTTCTACTTTGGGACAGCTCTAAGTGTGAGCTTCTTTCCCTGACCTGCCTAAATCTGCCACTTTGCAGCCTCCCACCCATTACTGGTTCTCTGCAGACAAGCAGAATAGGTCTTGAAGCAGAATAGCTGCTTGGTCTGCCATCATCTACCACTTCACTCCTACCCCTAATCTTCTCTTCTCCTGGCTAGAGGTCCTCTGCTCCTTCAGACTATAATCATAGAATCTCAGCTGTGAGAAAGATCTCAAAGAACAATTAGTCCATCCATGTAGAAGCAACCTCTCTAGAGCATCCTTGACAAATTGGTCTTGAAGATTCTCACCATTTCAATTTCATAAACATGCAGTGAGTCCCACTTTTTACAAGTTTCTCCTTCCACACGAACCACTTCTGCAACTTTCCCAAGATCACATGACTTGGAAATAGAAAGGACTTTATAGAATGACTTCAACATCCTATTTATAATTGAGAAAACGAAGACCCAGAGCACACAAGGGACTTATTGAACATGTCACACAAACAGCAACCACAGAGTTTAAACCCAGGCGTTCTGCTTCTAAATACTCTTCATTAACTCATACTATTCAGATATCAGAATTTAGCATGACTTTTCTTAAGCTGCAAAACTTCTACATAAAATTTCCATATAAAATTTTTTTAAAAAACAGCAAACAGCTTCAGGAAAGCACTTATGCCCCAAGTAAGGTCTTGCTTTTCATGCCTTTTTCCTTAAGGGTGTTGATATCCGTCTCAAATTAATGCAAAAGCTTACCTTAGCATTTCCTAGATATTCTCTGTAAATGAATGCTGGGGAATCATTTATAAACATTGCTTTTGTGGGTAATCAGGCAAAGGAGGGATGGGAACAGTAGAGGAACATGTAATGCATGCTGCAAGCCTGGATGCATCCTCTGGAGCCAATCAGAACAAGCCCAAACCTTCTATTACTGGAAAGTCCTTCAATTATTTGAATATTGTCATTGTGCTCCAATTCACATCTCTCTTCACAATTAAATGGGCCCAATTCCTTCAACTGCAAGGAGAAAAAGAGAAAATGAGATTTTTAAATTTTTATTAATTTTAGTTTTGATTTTTGCTGCTTTTTTATAATAATAAATTTTCACTTTTCAAAACACATGCAAAGGTAGTTTTCAACATTCACCTCTGCAAAATTTTGTGTTTCAAATTGTTCTCCCTCCTTTCCTCCCACCTTTCTCCCCTACACGGTAGGCAATCCAATAGATGTTAAAACATGTGCAATTCTTATAAACACATTTCCACATTTATCATGCTGCACAAGAAAAATCAGATCAAAAAGGGGAAAAAATGAGAAACAAAACAAGCAAACAACAACAAAGGAGCAAATCTTAGGTAGTGATCCGCACTCAGTCCCCAAAGTCCTCTTTCTGGATGCATATGGCTCTCTCCATCACAAGTCTAACGGAAGCAGAGGTTCCTAACATGGCAGCCTTACACCTGGCATGCCAAGGATCTCTGTCCACGGGAATCCTATTTCTGGTGCCCTTTTATCTCTACCTTCACCTTTTACTAATTAGACTTTAACTTTACTTCCGAACCCTCCTTTATCACTCTAAAAAAAAAGTCTAATGGAATTGGCCTGAATCACCTCATCGTGGAAAAGAGTCAAGTTCATCAAAGTTGATCATCACATAATCTTGTTGTTGCCATGTACAATGTTCTCTTAGTTCTATTAATTTCACTCAGCATCAGTTCATGGCTCTCTCTCCAGGCCTTTCTGAACTCGTGCTGCTGATCATTTCTTATGGAACAATAATATTACATTACATTCATATGCCATAACTTGTTCGGCCATTCCCCAATTGAAGGGCATCCACTTAGGGAAAGGAGATTTGTTAAGTCCTTATTATGTGCTAAGCACTGAGTTAAACATGGGAAAAATATTATCTCCTCTAATTATCACAACACCTGGAGAGGTAGATGCTATTATTATTCCCATTTTACAGTTTCATAAACTGAGGCAGATAAAACTTTAGTGACTTGCCCAAAGTCATAAAGCTTATAGGGAACTAGGGTTGCATTTGAATTAGGTCTTCTGTACTCCGGTCTCAGCACTCTATCCACATAGCCATGACTTGAATAAACTATAAAATATATGAAGAGGATTAAAATGTAATTAGGCTGGAAAAGAAAGCTGAAGCCAGATTGTGAAGGGCTTTCAATTCCCAGCAGAGGAATATTTGCTTCTAGAGGCAAGAAAGAGCCACTTGGAGATTCTTGAGGGGAGGAATGAGGTACTTTAGGAATATCAGTTTGCCAGCTTTGTGTATAATGGGCATAATTCATTGAGCAAGAGAATCACTTTCCCAGTGAAAACTGACCGTCATGGACCTGATTTTCCATGGAGATGTAAGTACTAAATTCAAAGACACAAATGTTGACATGGCTGTGCCTTCAAAAAGACGTATTGCTGGAGGAAAGAGATTTGTGAAGAGCAAATCACATTGAGAATAAAGGGATGAACGTTTTTGGCTGCCATCCAAATTAACCCTACTTGTCAAATTCTTTCTGAAGGAATTGAATCCCAGAGGAAAAAAATAGAATTATTCAAAAAAACTGATGGTGAGAAGAAAATGTCAAGATGTGATGTGTAATCAAGACACTACACCAGAGCAGCGAGGTTGAGGAGAGATGGGACAATGTGCTAGAAGGAGGTCACCAATGCTTAGAAAATATTAAAAGATAAATAAATCTGAGTGTCATAGAATCCTGGGATCTCAGAGACCCAAAGGATCTATACCTAAACAAGAATTCTGTCTCCCCAATTTTTCAAAAGTTTTTCCTGATATTGAACTTAAATTTGCCTCTTCAGTGTTCACCTTCCCTAAAGCCCAATACAACAATAGTCCCTTTTTTCCCCCCATGAAAGCCCTTCATATACTTATCTGCAATTATCATTTCTCCTGAGTCTTCTCTTTTCTAGACTAAACACTCCAAGTTTCTTCAATAGAACCATCGATATCATGAACTGAAAATCCTGCATCATCTGCATTTCTGACCTCCAGACTTTTCTCCACTTTTCCATCACTTACCCAAATTGTAGTGCCCAGAACATTATATTTTGTTCCAAATGCAGACAGGTCAGAACAGAGAACCACAGGAACCTTATTTCCTTAGTCTTGGACCCAAGCCGGCTTAATATAGCCTAGCATTATTGGCTACTATAACACAGATTGACCATGTGGTCCACTAATGCAATGGTGTGTTTTGTCAGACAAGCTGTTAGCTACTGCTTCTAGCTGGGACTATTGCTGTTAGAATGGGTCAGGACCAAAACAAACCACCAAAAACATTGTTCGAAGACGTATGTTCTGATCTCAGGTCCGCCTCGATCTAGAAATCTGGATGATCTGGGGAAAATTCTGCAAAAAATCCTTTCAGTTCTAAACCTATGAATCTAGAAAAAGTATTAGATGCAGAAAATTGAAGAACCTGCTAACTATCTAAAAAGATAATTCAAACAGCCAAAAATATACATCAAATACTCACTAATATTCATAAATTAACAAATAACAAATCCCAATGCTGGGATTCATCCCCTCTTCAGTAACAGATGAAATTTAATGATGAGACCGTATTAGCTACCAGAACATGAGCCCAGATACAATTTAACGACTTCATGAAATGTGAAAAATATCCATTACAGGACGACCATTTATTCCCAGATCATTTGTGGATGAACTCCGTAACACTAATGTAAGAAGAAAGAAATGTTAGTCTTATTTCTACTATATTTTACAATTTATAAGTCACTGTTCTCACAAAATGCTTTTGAAGTAAGTAAAGGAAGCTTTCTTATCCCCATTGTACAGATGAGAAAAACAAGACTCTTGTGTATGCAATGACTTGTTTAAGATCATATATCTAGTAAAGGACCAGAACTTGGTCTCTTCAGTCAATGAGGACTATTTTTGTACCCACTTCCAGGCTCAGAATTGTTTTTCTACAATTTATACAATTTTTATTGTTGAGTGATGGAAACTTCAAAATTCAGAAACTCAAATAGGACAGCACCCTGACCTCAGTTAGCTCCCAGTCTGCCAGAAGGATAAATAAATCAGAAACAATCTGGCCTGAGAAGGCCAGAGAGAATGGAGACCAAAAGCCACTGGCAAATAGAGTGGTACATCTGCTGCGGGTCCCCCAGGCTGGAACCAGGGAAGGCTGCTAGGAGATGGTACCAAGCACAAGTATGAATTCAACAGGTAGGAGGTGGAGGAATACCATTTGTGGTCCAACCTGTCTGCAGGAAGGCATGGGAGCCAGGCAGCTCAGAGAGTGGTCCGAGGGCTCAGAGCTATCGAGGGGGTTGTCAACTAAAATTAGATAATGAATGTAAAAGGGCTGAAATGACTTTTATATGGACAAATGGAAGAAACTCAATGGACAGCAAAATCATTTGCAGCTTAGATGCTCCTGATTTGGCATGTGGACCAGCCTCCAAGACACCAAGCCAGACAATCTTTGGAAGTTCTTGGCCAGAGAGCCCCAATCTAAGACAAGATCTCTTGGGGCATCTGTGTTCCTAGGTCAGCGATCCAGATCTGGAAAGGATGCTAGAAGCCACCTAGACCAACTCCTTCATGGAACAGATAAAAAAACTGAGATCCAAGAAAGAAAGCAGTCCGGGAGTAGGACCAGCAGTATTGTGAATGCCCAGTTCAACACATCCCTCCCTGGCCTTCCATCTTCCTGGTTAAATATTCAAGAAATTAGCTACCAGAACATTAGGTGGGACATATTGGTCCATTTCCTCCCACTCAAAAGTGCTTCAGGGTCCCCAGGAAGCTCCGACATTGTTCTTTTAAGTGCCTCCCTCAATGCTTCACATTGAAAAGCCCCCAAAGTTCCATATCGTTCAGTAAAGATGCTTCCAGGGTCTGATGTTCTATACTTTCTGTTCTAAGATCCTTCCAAGTTCTATCATTGCTCATTCTGTGTTCTAAGAATCCCCAGCCTCCTGATACACTGTGATGCTCTTCAGTCAGCCCACTCGAAAAGACATCAGGAAATAAATTTCATTTTAAAGCCTCCTCTCCTCCTTGGGAGGGGTAGAGAGATATATCTTTTTGGAGACATCACTGCCGTGCATTTGTACCTAGCAAAGAGAAGTTATAAATTGTTAAAATAGCCATTTTTACTTGGCTAAAATGGACATGATGTTTTCTTCTGAGGAAAATGTAAAAACACTGACTTCACTGTACCATTTATAGACCCCATTTTTCTTCCTTCAAATCTCCTTCCTCCTGCATACATTTCCTTGGGAACCTCTGGAGATATGATAATGAAATATTGATTGTCCTTCTTCTAGCCCACACCCTCTCCAGCTATGTTCCTAATACTGATTTTTTTTAGTTGACAAAGCATTAATCCAGAGGTTTTTTTTTCTATCTATGAATTCAAGGTGGAGTCTTACACTGGATAGAAATAGAGCAGAGGGGGCTGAGACTTAGCCCACCACCTCAAAATCTGGAGTCATTTGCAGCAGAAGAGGATATCCGATTAGAACAATTTGGAATTATCTGATTAATTTAGTTCAATCAAATATTTATTGAGTATTTACTGGGTGCGTGGTACTCTGCTGGGGCTTTGATAAAAAGGGAAACAGTCTCTTTTTTTCCAAGAAGTTAATATTCGACTGGGAAATGTGACAGATAGGTAACCCAAACATGGCTGACAGTTCGTGACGGAAAGCAAAGGACAAAGTTTCATTGGCTAAAAAGAATACAGTGACCCTTGGTGGTCCCGAACAACTTTCAAGGTCACCTTTTCATATGACAAGAGCAAAGGGTGATGGGTGGGTGGCTCCTTACAGTATCAGGAGAAAGTGAGGAGGGTCAGCAGTAGAGTGGATAGATTTGTGGGAGGACATGGATACAGTGACATAGGGTGGACGAGCTAGGACCAGAGCAGAATCTGTGTCCTTGGCTGGAACTCCCAGATCCTCGGGAGGATTGGAGTCTTTGCTTAGGAGACCCGGGAGGCACAAGGAAGGCTGAATTCAAATCCTGCCTCTGACCCAAACTGGCTATTGCAATTATTAATAGTAACATTTATATACTATGTGTTCCAAGCACTAAGTTTATCTCATTCGACCAGCCCTAGAGGGTAGATGCTATTATTATCCCCCTTCTTTTTCTGATAAGGAAATTGAGGTAGGCAGAGATTAAGTGACCTGGCCAGGGTCACACAGCTGGCATCTGAGGCCAGATTCTGACTCTGGTCCTCCCAACCCCAGACTCCACCCACTGTACCACCCAGCCTGCCTGGGACCCCGGGTGACTCTGGTAACGTTCTACACTATAAGAACTGCTTGAACCGTATCGGCTGAAGGACGTTTTTGATGAATTATGGCTGGATTCACACTAATTACAGAGAAGGTATCATGGGGCAGGGGCTGGAGGGGGAGGGGGCAATGACATATCCCCCCTCTCAGATAAGAGCAGCCTGTGGACAGTTCCTAGCAGCTGCCATTCATTGCTCCCTGACGACTTGGCCAGCTCAGACCCCTTTATCTCAGCTTCCCCCTGTTGTTCACATCCAGGATCAGACCCGAAAAGCCCTTTCCCCCAGGTTGGGATGGATGGGTGGGGAGGGAGACACAACTTCTCAAAGGCCAGAGGCCAGAGAGGAAGTCTCTCCCTGTGCTCCTACATGCTCCCAAACCTGGAAACCAAAAGGCCATATCCCAGTGAGACTAGGGGGGCCAGATGCATCATGGTACATCTGCTGCAGGTCCCCCAGGCTGGAGCCAGACAAGGAAAAGAAGCAGGGCAGTCAGGGAATGAGGGAAAGGGAAGCACTCTTCTCTGCCCAGCTGCAGAGCCCACCCAGATGTTTTCTTCCCCTCTCCCTTGCCAGAGAATTTGTTCCTACTCCATTTCAGTGTGTCCAATACCCTCTCTCTCATGGAGAAGGGGAAAGAACCCCGACCCCTAAGTGTTTCTCTTGAAATTTGCTCCTTCTGTCAATTAACAGAGAAGCATTTATTAAACACCTCCTATGTACCAAGCACTACACTGGCTGCTAGGAATAGAAAGAAAAGTACAAATCGATCTCTGGCCTCCAGGTAGGAGAGAGAACACACATAAATGTGCACGTGAATGAATGTGGAGATGTGAAATATCTGTGTAATAAATGCAAGGTAATCACCTTGTTTTAGGGGGAAGCCCTAGCAGCTGGGACAGGGGCAGCAGCATAGACTCTGTCCAGCTGCTGAGTCTCAGCTTGTGTTTGAAAGCGGTCCGGGATTCTGGGGGCCAATGGAGGACACGGAGGGGGGGAGGCAGAATAATAATAGAGACACACAGAGACACACATGTATATACATGTAGTCATAGAGACACAGACACACAGTCATATACACAAAACACCCACAGATACAGTACCACACACAGGGTCACACAGACACATGCACCGTCACACTGACACATATATGTAGTCATAGAGACACACAGAGACACAGACACACAATCACACATATATGCAAGCAGTCACACAGAGAATCACAGTCACACACACACAGTCAAACATACACATATATGTAGTCATAGAGACACACAGTCACACCCATGTACATACACACAGTCACAGTCACATATACACATATTTGTAGTCAGAGACAAACAGACACACAATCACACTTATATATGCAAGCAGTCACACAGAGAATCACAGTCATACACAGACACACAGTCATATACACAAAACACCCACAGATACAGTACCACACACAGGAGTCACACAGACACACGCACAGTCACACCGACACATATATGTAGTCATAGAGACAAACAGAGACACAGACACACAATCACACTTATATATGCAAGCAGTCACACAGAGAATCACAGTCATACACAGACACACAGTCATATACACAAAACACCCACAGATACAGTACCACACACAGGAGTCACACAGACACACGCACAGTCACACCGACACATATATGTAGTCATAGAGACAAACAGAGACACAGACACACAATCACATATATATGCAAGCAGTCACACAGAGAATCACAGTCACACACACACAGTCAAACATACACATATATGTAGTCATAGAGACACACAGTCACACCCACTTACATACACACAGTCACAGTCACATATACACATATTTGTAGTCAGAGACAAACACACAATCACACTTATATATGCAAGCAGTCACACAGAGAATCACAGTCATACACAGACACACAGTCATATACACAAAACACCCACAGATACAGTACCACACACAGGAGTCACACAGACACACGCACAGTCACACCGACACATATATGTAGTCATAGAGACAAACAGAGACACAGACACACAATCACACTTATATATGCAAGCAGTCACACAGAGAATCACAGTCACACACACACAGTCAAACATACACATATATGTAGTCATAGAGACACACAGTCACACCCACGTACATACACACAGTCACAATCACATATACACATATTTGTAGTCAGAGACACACATGTATATACATATAGTCATAGAGACACAGACACACAGTCATATACACAAAACACCCACAGATACAGTACCACACACAGGAGTCACACAGACACACGCACAGTCACACCGACACATATATGTCATCATAGAGACACACAGAGACACAGACACACAATCACACTTATATGTGCAAGCAGTCACAGAGAATCACAGTCACAGTCATACACAGACACACAGTCATACATACACCTATATGTAGTCATAGAGACACACAGTCACACCCACGTACATACACACACAGTCACATATACACATATTTGTAGTCAGAGACACACAGTCACACACAGTAATGGGGAAACAGTCCCAGCCCTACCTGAGCCCCTTCTGCCTCACCTGACTGGCTGCCTGGAATGGTGACCTCAAGGTCAGCCAGACCCAAGCAGCCACCATTAATGGCTCTGCTGTCACCCCAGAAGGGATGCCCAGGGAGGCGGCTCTCCCTCTGAGGTGGTGACTGTTCTATCAGCAATTGGAATAGACAGACATCTTGCCTATCAAGTTTGCTGAGCTGGGCGGAAGGTTATAACACTGGCTGACAAAAATCAGGCTGTAGGGAAACACTGACCAGCAAGAACACTGAGACAAAGCTAATGAGAGAACAAGTAATAGAGTCGGCTCATTGAGGCTCAGGGGCATCTCATCAAGCTCATCAAGAACAATCCCCACTCTGACACGCCCCCAAGTGGCCATTCTGACCTGTTTGAAGACCTCTGGGAAGGAAAGCCTGCAGCCTCTCAAAGCAGCCCTCAGGATGCCTCAGATCACCGGGAAGGCTCGCTGGTTCTGTTTGTCAAACCTAAACTGGTCTTTTGGCAGCTTCCTGTCTGGGACCGAGTGAAGCCCTTCTAGATCCGAGCCCTTCAAATGCCCAAATGGTATCATGGAGGTCTAGAGACTTCACTATTCCAGGCTAAGCTCAGATCTGTCCCCTGAGGAAGAACTGGACAGCAAAAAGTAAATAAGGGAGAGAAAATAGAAGAAGAAGACAAGGAGGAGGAAGAGGATGAGGAGGGAAAAGGGAGGAGGAAAAGAAAGGAGAAAGAGATAGAAGAAGCGGAGGAGCAACAGCAGCAGGAGATAACTCCTTACCCTGGTATTCAAGGTTCCTTAAAAATAAAATCTATCCCAACTCCTCCTAAATCTACCTGTCTCCTCCTAAAGCAGAATTCTTAGCCTATCATTCCCTGCCCCAGGATCTTCAGTGTCCAGCGAGGGCCCAAATAGACCTTTGAACATCTCACACAGCATTTCCTACGGGAGTCACCAAAAGGAATCCTAGGGGGCCAGATGAGAACCTGTCAAAGGTTCTTGCTTTAGGGAGGAGGAGGCGACAGTGAGGAATAGTGGGAAGCTCTCTGCTGGGAGCCAGAGGGTTCTCTCCTACAGAGAACAATGACTAGCTCCATGACCCTCAGCAAGTCACTTCGTTTCCCTGGGCCTCAGTTTCCTTATCTGCAAGTGGAAGGATTAGACGAGATGGCCTCTGAGAGTCTTTTCCTGGCTATGGAGTTTCCAAATGAAACATCCCAATGATGCATTTTTCAGCTGTGTTAACAGCCAAAGTCTCAGCCTCCAAGAAGAAAACATCTGTGTTTTCTAGCAATGTTTGCCAAACAGAAACACTTGCAAGAGTTCCAGCAAACTTTGATTTGGGGCTCAGATTCTTTGATTTTCTTTTTCCCCGATGTTCCTGTGGCCATTTTAATTCCCCAGGCTGGAGAAAGAATTGGTTTGTCCTTAACTAGGTTGAGGGTAACCAAAAGGTCTCAAAACCCTTGGTGAGCTGGGGGGGTCTACCCCAAGCATGTGGGATTTCCTCTGGAGGAATGAGCAGATGAGAAGAGATCATCCCCACAGCCTTCAAAGAAGCTGAAATGGCCACTGTGGAGCACTTAGAGATTAGTTAAACATTGTAGAAGTCAAGGACAGCCACGCCATCTCAGGTCATAATAAGTTGTCTGGACTTTGTCCTACCACTGGACAGTGATGACTCTAGAAGAGGGAGTAAAACTAATGACTTCATGCAACTTAAATCCAATTTAAGGATAAATCCAAAGATATCACCCATACTCCTTTACCTTCTTTACCTAGCTCAGGAGCAACAAACAAATGAAGAAGAAGCAGTGCAAATAACCTGGGGTTGTAGTCACAATGCAGGCCATAAAGTCTTCTCATTGGAAGCAGCAATGGGATCCAGCAGCTCCCTGGGTGTCTGAACAGCCTCTTAAAGATCCCACCGCTCCCCTCCAGGTGTGAGGAAAGGGCTAGGAAAGGTACCTTAAATATCACAGGATTACCCAAACCTGGTCTGATCTACTGCTGCAAATGGGGATCCCATCCTATAGTCAAAACACAAAAGGAAAACAGCGTACAAAACCATCTGCATAAAAAACACCAGCATATGGAAAGTGTGCATACTTAAACACAACGGGAAATCCAATACACCTGAAAGCCGAACATCCAAATAGCATCCTTGAGTGAGACAAGGCTGGCAAATGAAGTCCAGCTTACCAAAGTTAGAGCTGGATGTGTGTATTTCTGAAGTGGACACGGTGAAGGGGAGCACAGGGAAGCTGGCATAAGTTTTGTAAACAAAACTAATCTAGTAAACAAACTTGTCTGCCTTCCAAAAGGAGAGAATGACAGGCTCATGACAATGTAATTGTCCCTTGAAGAAAAACGCCACACCATCTTCATCAGTGTCTATATTCCCACCATTACAAAAACTTTTTGAAGACTTGGAGACCCTTATCACTCCTGCCAAAAGAAGACAAGTTCATAATTCTGGATGACTTTAAAATCAGAACTAGGTACTAAAACTGGTAGTTCAGACTACTAGACATGTTAGGGAGGAATGGAGTTGGAAATAACAACAGCAATGGTCTTTTACTCCTGAAAACTTGAGCATCTTAAGACCTTTTCGTCACCAACGCTGTATTCTGTTTACCAAAAGGCAATAAAATTTCATGGAGGCCCCTCCAAAGCAAACACTGGCAGATATTGAATATCGGTTGTATTGTCCTGAGAATGACAAAGGTAATATGTGGTGCAGAGTGCTGGACTGATCACAGACTTTTCCTCTCCAAGCGAACAACAAAAGTAGTGGTCCCAAGGCAAAACAACTCCCAGAAGGTTTAAAGTCAACAGGTTAGAGTGCTTCTCTAAGTAAAGGAGTCCTTTACTAACTTGGAAAGAAAGTTGAGTCAACACACAGTTGGCAGCAGAAACAAAGTGGGCAGCTTTCAGAGATTCGGTATACACTGCTGCATTTAGTCATCTAGGTCAGAACACTCACAAACATCAAGATCAGTTTGATGAAAATGATGGGGAAATTCAGAAGCTGCTAAATGAAAACTGAGAACTCCACAGGGATTAGCATCGTGATAGTTCATCCATCTTTAAGAAGACAGCATTTAACTCCATCAAAAGTAAAGCTCAAGAAAAATTTAGAGATGCAGAATTCTCGCCTCATTAAGTAGGCAGATGAAATTCAATTTTATACTTAGAGTAATAATGCAAAGCACTTTTACGATGCCCCGAAGGCTATTTATGGGCCAAAGAGCTATGGTGCATTTCAACTATTCAGTGCTGATGAAGCCACATTGATTAGTGATAAAGATATAAATAATCCTAGGAAAATGAGCTGAATATCTCCAATAATGTTTTCAACAGACCATCAATCAATGCTGAAGCCTTTGGCCATTTACCTCAGGTTGAAGTCAATCCTCCACAGCTGAAATTCCAACTGAATAAGAAGTCTTGAATACCATTAGGCTCCTCTCCTGTGACAAAGTACCTGGTGCTGATTCTATTCCAGCTGAGATTTACAGAGGGAGTGAGATGTCCGTTGCTCATACAAAAACTGACCAACATTTTTGAGCTTATATGGCAGAATAATTTAAAGATGACTCCATTGTCTATCTCTATAAAAGCGACTGGAAGAGATTATCCTGTAGCAATTACAGGGGGATCTCTCTCTTAGTCATTGCTGGCAAGGCTCTTGCCAGAGTCCTCCTTACTAAGCTGATCCTACACCTAGAAGATTGTCAACTGAGAGCCAAGGGCCAAGGAACAGTTGATATAGTGTTTGCTGTCCAACAACTCCAGGAGAACCGCCAGGAGCAGACAGAGATCTGTATATGATATTTGTAGATCCAAGGACTTTGATACTTTCAGTCATGATGGAAAATTAGGTCAAAATATGGTTGCCCAGAGAAGCTCATCCATATAGTATGTCCATTTCACAATGGCATGCTTGCCATGTCCTGGACAATGGCCAATACTCTCCAGCTTTCCCAATCACAGTAGAGTGGAATATGACTGTGTACTTGCTCCCATATTTTTTTAATTAATTTTTATAATTATAACATGACAATACAGAAGCATCGGTAATTTTTTTACAACATTATCCCTTGTACTTCCTTCTGTTCCGAGTTTTTCCCACCTTCCCTCCTCCCCCTCCCCTAGATGGCAGGCATTCCCATACATATTAAATCTCTTATAGTATATCCTAGGTACAATATATATGTACAGAACTGAATTTTGTTGTTGTTGTTGGATTCGGAGCTCCCATACTTTTGAGCATGATATTTTCAGCCTTGGTGTCGAACATTTCAATGATAGCAAACATGGCGTCAAAGTCAGCTGTCTCACTGATGGTAAATTCTTCCATTTGAAAAGGGTACAAGCCGAAACTAAAGTGGGGAGAGTGTTGGTGCATGAATTCTTGTTTGCAGGTGACTGTGCACTCAGTGAAGCACAAAGTACGGATCAATTATCTGTTGTTTGTGCTCATTTTGCCCTAATAATTAATAACAAGAAAGCAGATGTTCCATCAGCCAGCACCATGCCATTTGTCCTGAAACACTGCTTATAGCAAATGGAGAAACTGTCAGGGCTGTGGATACCTTGGCAGTTCACATGAATGATGAGGTTGATGCAAACATTACTAAAGCTAGCTCAGTGTTTGGGAGGCTCCAAAGGAACATGAGGGAGAGGAAAGGTATTAGAGTGACTATCAAACTGAAGGTCTACAGAGCTCATTGTTGTATACCTGGGACAGTGCCCCAGAGCCATGCTGGGAAACTAAATCACTTCTATTTGAATTGTCTTAGGAAGATTCTGAAGATTCCCCCAGCAGGATAAGATACCAGTCACTGAGACCCTTTCTCGAACTCAACTACCAAGCATTCCAACTCTACTGCAGAGAGCACAACTTCGTGGGGCTGGCCACGTGATTCAAATGCCAAATATATGTTTGTCCCCAACATTACTTTATGGAGAACTCACCCAGACCAAGTGCTCACAAGGTGGTCAGAAATAGCAATATAAGGAGACAATCTCAACAACTGCATGACATGGGAAACACTCACCCGGGACTGCTCAGCATGGTGTACCCTCATCAAAGAAGGTGCTGTGTTCTATGAGTAAAGAGGAACTGAATCAGATGCTCAGAGTCAGAGAATCCATCCTAAACGTGCATGGGACTCTTTGTGTCCAAGCTGTGGCAGAGCATCCCAAGCTCGTGCTGGTCTGATCATCCAGAGTCACCCTGTAACTCAACTCTAACATAGTGCTGTCATCTTTCCCCTCTTAGAGAACAAAGGACCAGCCACCATCACTGCTTCAGAAGAAAGTTCACTCGGTTTGGTGACTGACCACCTGGGTTCAAATCCTGGCAACTTACCTCATCTTCCTAGACTCCAGTTTCCACATCTACAATATAAGTCCTGAAATGGGTGACAGCTAAAATCCCATCAGCCCTAATTCTGAGATCCACTATAGTTTCTCTGAGCCACCATCCACGTTTATAAAATAGGGACAATAAGATTTATTATACTTATGATGATGGATCCTACCAGGAGATTCAAATACAGTGACAGATGTAAAACCCTTTATAGATCTTAAAGTGCTGCTTCAGTGATTATAATGAGTAATAAATAATCTTGGTCTAGAAATAACTAACAGAGTATAGTCAAAAGAATACCATTTTTTCTTGATAGACTTGAGGCTTGTCTTTCTTAACTTCAATTTTTTCACTTCAAAGTAGGAGTAATAACTCTGGGAATACATCAGTGTCAGAGAACAATCACCTCTCTCTTACACATAGGGCTCCAAGAAAAGCCCTCCATGTTTATAATAAATAGTAGGCCCATGTCCACTCAAAACTACAGCTCACAAGCTCCTAAAAATGTGCTTCCTTTTACCAGTCAGCAACAGGCTATAATAGTTCAAACAAAAGACATTAATAACAGCAAATAAAGCGACTGGAAAATAATCTCCTTTGTGGGGTTTCTCCATTTCTTCTCCAGCTTTCTCCAGTTCAATGGAATAAAATTCATACCAAGTATCTATCATACACAAAGGGCTTGGGGAATATACATGGCCAGAGAATACGCTGGAAGTGACGGACTAGAAATCTCTATGGCCAAACCTTATTCATGGGATAACATAAACACAGGGGACGCTGTGGTCAAGACATGGCCGTATGCTATGGAGCTGGGAAGTCATCCTACTGTTCTCTGCTCTTTGTTTTTGGAGCAGTAAAAGCATCATTTTTACTGGGCTTGTCTTGGTCCTACTCCTGGAAACTTTCCTTGGTTTGGTGGTCTGCAGGGAAGGAGTGACTAGAGAGGACAGAATGAAATCCTGGCTAAGGTCTGGCTGACAGTAGTCAAGACAAGGCCATATCTGCCCCCCTTAGGGTTGCTGAAGAAAAGTCAGTCTTTTCTCTTAGTTATTTGTGTCTGTGGTTGAACCACATTCCCTTGATCCAGACAAGTATCTGACTTACGGTTGGGACACCCAAGGACTTCTCTGACTTGGAATTCAAAGGAAGTAGAGACAGAAGAGATTAAAGTCTCCAGACTAACTAACAAAGAGAAATCCTTGTATCAGTGCAATCACTGGTCCCGTCCAGATCCCAGTTCATCCATTCAGTACTTTTATTAAGCATTTTCTTTGTGAAAAGCAACAAGTTCAGTGCTGAAAAAGAGCCAATGTTAACAGACACTGTTCTGACTCTTGTGGGGGTCAGGATCTAGCAGAAAGGAGAAACGATGATTGCAGATATACCGTAGGGCATTAATGAGGCTCTTTGGGGAGGGAGAAGTACTTTGTAAAGAGCAGAATTAATATTTTCCTATAAGAAACAGGCTGGAATAATGGACAGAGCCCCTGACTTTGAATCAGAAAGACAATCCAGCTCTAATATTTACTGGCTGTATGACTTTGGGAAAATCATTTAGTATCTCTGATCCTCAGTCTCTTCATCTATAAAATTACTTAGGGTTATTGTAAGTATTAAATGGACAGCTAAGTAGCATAGCAGATAGAACACTTATCTTAAATCAGGAAGACTCATTTTCCTGAGTTCAAATCCAGCTGCAGAGACTTATTAGCTATGAGATCCTGGGAAGGTCACTAACCTCTGTCTGCCTCAGTTTCCTCATTGTAAAATGAGCTAGAGAAGAAAATGGCAGCCCACGTCAGTCTCTTTGAGAAGAAAATCCCAAATGGGATCACGAAGAATCAGACATGACTGAAAAGGGACTGAACAGTATAGAGCAAGGGTTCTCAAACTACGGCCTGCGGGCCGGATGCTGCCCGCTGAAGATGTTAATGCGGCCTGCCAGGTTGTGGCAAATGGGCTGAGGGGCAGAGACAGAGTGTGAGCTTTTGTTTTTACTATAGTCCGGCCTCCAACAGTCTGAGGGACAGGGAATTGGCCCCCTGTTTAAAAAGTTTGAGGACCTCTGGTCTAGAGGATTAAATGTAAACAATGCAAAGTTTCAAGTTCTATAAAAGCTTCAGGTAATAAACCAGTCGATCCATATCTAAATGGTGATCTTTGGGCTTCTTCTACAGCATCCCGAGTCAGGCTACAGCATAAACCTATGTCCCCAAGGGCCTGCATCATCCTTTGCCATCAGATAGGTACCAGCTGTTATGCAGCAGTTGTAGAATCGGGTAGGACTCATTAGCAGCCAGCATGTGTGTGGAAATGAGTCTGGAAGAGGCAGCTGGTGCTGCAGTAGGCAGAGTGCAGGATGAGAGTCATGAAGAATGGAATTCAAAACCTGCCTGAGACACTTCAGAGAATTCATTTTTGTGTGCCTCAGTTTCCTCATTTGTAAAATTAGGTTAAAATAACCCAGAGGGGCAGCTAAGTGGTGCAGTGGGACCTGAAGTCAGAATGACCTGAGTTCAAATCTGATCTCAGACACCTAACACTTCCTAGCTGTGTGACCCTGGGCAAGTCACTTAACCCCAATTGCCTCAGCAAAAAAAATAAATAAATGAAAGAACAACCCAGGTCTATTGTGAGGAACAAATGAGTTGACACAAAGTACTTTGCAAACCTTAAAAAATCATAGTAAAACAGCTAACATTTATACATCACTTATTGGGTGCCAGGCACTGTGCTAAGTGTTTTACAATTATTTTCTCATTTTATCCTAAATACCAGATGAGCACTTGCTCTTCTAATTAGAAAGGACTGCTTTTGTACTGTGCTAAAAATGCTTTGCTAACCCTTTAAAAGTATTATCCTAACTGATCTGAAGAGTACCTGTGAAGCAGGTACTAGTATTATCCTGCCCCATTTTACATGAATGTAAACTAAAGTCCAGAGAGGTGAGATAATTTGCCCAGGACTGCACAGCTAATACTTCTCCAAGGCGGGACTTGAACCCAGACCCTCCAGATTCCAAGTCTTGTGCTGTTTCCACTATGTCATGCTCCCTCCCACAGAGACCTGTAAGAATTCAAATTGAGCCATAGACACTGACTGGCTGTATAATCCTGAGTACACTGTCTACCTCGATTTTCTCAACTATACAAGAAGAAGAAGAAGAAGAAGAAGAAGAAGAAGAAGAAGAAGAAGAAGAAGAAGAAGAAGAAGAAGAAGAAGAAGAAGAAGAAGAAGAAGAAGAAGAAGAAGAAGAAGAAGAAGAAGAAGAAGAAGAAGAAGAAGAAGAAGAAAGGAAACAAGCATTCATTAAATTCCTTCTATATGTCAATGTATCATGCTAAATATTTTACAAATATTATTTGATCCTCACAACAATCTTTCAATGTTATATAATAAATATAGCCATTTCACCTTTGGAGAAACTGAGGTAAATAGGAGTTAAATGGCAAATAGGAGTTAAATGCCTCACATGACCCAGCTATCAATTTTTTGAGGCGGGATTTGAATTCAAGTCCTCCTGACTCCGGATCCAATGCTCTAGCCATTATAGCATCTAGCTTTCAGTGTAATAGGATCTATTTTCCAAGATGATTATGAGGATAATACTTGTAAAATGGTTAGTCCATTTCCTGGCACAAAGCAGTTCCTTAATAAATCCTCCTTTTCTTTCTTCTTTCCAAATGTCCAAACAGCTATTCCACTCACCATTTTCGGGATGTTGGGGAAATGAATTCAGTATCTCTTTAAGCTTCAATTTCCTCATTCCTAAGATAAGGGTAATGGCCTCTGTCAAATCCAAGGCCCCTCCCAGCTCTGACATGAGACACCTTAAATAGCAGGGAGGCAAGGACCCATACTCTACATTGCAACTTTCTGCTCTCTAGGTCCCTCCAGCTCTAACGGTCCCTATTCTCTCCCACTCTGACAGCATATGATTTATGTTCTAAAATCCCTCTCTGCTCATATGTTCTGCATTCTCACTTCCAAAGTCCCTCCCAACTCTGACATTATATAGTTTATTTTAAAGATCCATTACAGCTCAAACATTGCATAATTCTGGTGACTTCAAGGAATCAGATGAACAGAAATGAAAAAAATCTAAGGAGCATCAGACTCCCGACAGAAACTGTCAATGCATCAAGGTGGAAAATAACAGAGACCTGTGAGAAGGAATTAGAGCATGTCCGATTAGTCGTCCTTCTGTGATAGAAGAAGAAGAGAGATAGAGGCAGAGACAAAATGAGAAAGACCCAAATGGAGACATGGAGACAGAAGCAGAAAAATAGAGAGATGCAGAGAGAAAGAAATGGCCAGAAATGGAGAGAGTGAGAAGGGAATAAAGAGATTCAGGCACAAGAAAGGATAAATATGGATAGATAGACAGAAAGAGACAGAGACAGATATGAGAGAGGGAAAGAGTATTGAAAAAAAAAGATGAGAGAGAGAGAGATTGAGAGAACAGTTCAGAAAAGTAGAAATAAAAAAAGACTGAGAAACACAGAAAAAAAGAGAGAAGATTCCCCAATTCCTAATCAATGTGTGTCCTAAGACAGCCATGCAGTCACCTCAAAGATCAAGGAGCCAGAGGAAGGTTTCTTGCCCCTCTTTCGGCGAATAATAGAATCAGAAATTGAGATTTCAAGGTGGAAGGGATTTTGAGGTCTTGGAATCCAGTGCCAACATTGCATCTGTGTGGAATAGAGAGAGATAAAGTGAAGAACTTACAGGAATGTGTGAATTCTTTTACTGTATTTTATTTTCATTATTTCTGTGTTTCCCCTCTGACCTTTATAATATGTGCATTTACTTGAGCCTTGGCCAGCTATAACCATATTTACTTAACCTGCGCGGATGGCATTTATCAGTATTTGACATTTATCGATGTTTAGTCTATTAGCTGGACCACTATCTGCTTGATTACGCCTGAAGGCCTGATTTTCTGTTTCCTAGAAATCAGGTGATTTCGGAGAAACAGAAACCTTCCATTCCAATCTCTCCAAAGAGCAACAACCAATTAGATGACTCCCCCTCCCCTTCTCAGTGTTCTCTTCCTTGTGATATAATCTCTTGTATAAAAGCTTGTATCTTTACTACTTCTTTAGCCCTCCTACCTCGAGTTTTCTCTTTCTTATCTCATGATGGGATGGCTCATCCTCCGGAGGTTTTCAATAAACAATTCTTCTGCTTTTTACTGAATGATCTCTGAGTAGTCATTTTGAGTAAGGGTCTTCTACATCCCTCACACATTGAAGCCAAAAGACATTCTAGGGACACATAGTTTGTGATTTTGGAAGGATTTGAATTCAAGCCCTCCTGATTCCAAAGCCAACACCCTCACCCCTTTTTTCTAAGAGCAACAAAACAATAAACAGAAAAAGTTCTCCTCCTAGGTTACACAGAAGTGAAGAAACTAACAAGGACAAAAAGACAACATATATGTTTATTGATTTTAAACTTGGGCCAAGTTTTCCTCCTTTGGGTACCACCACCACATTTGGAGGTAGTTTTGATAGGCATTTTTATCCCCATTTTACAGATTCAAAGATAGACTCAGAGAGTGAATAACCTGCTCAGTCTCACAATAAGTGTGAGGAAAGGGTTGCCAAATCCACCCATTTATTCACTGCAGAGAACAGAGAAATGCTGTGTTTCAAAGCCCCATTTTCTACCTCCTCGGGTCTCATTTTTAAGGTCCTTCTTTCAGGGATCCAGGCCCCCTGAGACGCTGGCAGATCAATGGAGATCAGTGGAAGTGCTGTCCACTTTCCATAGAAAGAAGTCAGCTTTCAATTAGGGGACCTTACCTTACTGAAAAACAAAAACCTCCCTCCCAGTCATGATCCACTAGAGGTCCCTCTTTCTCAAGGACTATTGTGAGCAAAGGCAATGTGACTTGCCCCATTCCAACTCCATCTCCATCCCATAAAGGCCCTGGGCTTGGACTGGCTAAGGGGAGGGGCCTAGGGCTGTTCTAACATAGCCTCCCTGTTGGGGGGCTGACGTTGACCCTGTCATCATACCATCTCATCAGGAAGGCTCCTAAGGGAGGAAAGGCTGCTGGGAGACCAGAGCATGCACTAGCTGAGGAGCGGGGAAGTTGAGTCATCCCTGAGTAAAGTGGACTCCTCTTTGGCCAGGGAAGTGAGCAGAAATCGCTGGGACTCTGGGCAGGTCAGGAAATCGCTGCAGGGCAGCCATAGCAGATAAAGGCAAGGGAGGTGGCAGCTGCTGCTCAGTGTCAGGTCTCATTCTCAAATAAGTCATGAGCCCCCAGTGGGTACCACAGGTTGTCGAGGAGGCACTTACCTCTTTCTAATAGCGGCTCCTGATGTATCAGTCCCTAAGCAGAAGGGCGTAGAAACCACACCATGGACAGTGCCCAGGCAGCCACCGAGATGCTAAGTGGTCCACCAGCGGTCACATCACGGGTGAGATCTGAGGTAGGATTTGAACTCTGATAACGAGTCCAGGCTCCATCTTCCACAGCACGTGGCTGCCCCAGGTTCTGCTCTAGTTCTGGAGCTACAAAAGCCAAGATGAAACAGTCTCTGCCCTCAAGGGTTTATAATTCAAAAGGGAGCCACGTACAAGACTTCCATGTGTATAAAGACCTGGGTTCAAATTCTGCTCCAGGCACAGAAGCCTTGGATTTTCCTGGCTGTGGACTGGGAAAAAGCTCTTCCCCTTTGTCAGCCTCAGGCTCCTCATCTGCAAAATGAAGCTGACAGGAGCCTCCACTTCCCCAGATTGCTCTGAGTACCAGGTGAGATAATGTTAGGAAAATGTCTCACCGAGTCTAGGGTACTTTATTAGTCAGCTCTCCTCCTGCCCGCCGTTATTACTAGGATTAAAACTGTCTCCTTTCCCCTTCTAGCGCTGCTCTCCTCCCTTCCTTCCCTTCCTCTTTGTTCCTCCCCCTCTTCATTCTCCTTCCTCTTCTTCCCCACCTTCCTCTCCTAGAGTTGGTTGTGCACCGATCAGCTCCGTCCCCATGCTCTCAACCAGTCCCCTGGTGAGTTCAGGCACATGTCTGGAAGCCGCCTGAGGGAACCATCTGTCATGGAGGACCAGAGTCTTAATTAGCCCACAGGGACGGAGCCTGGCCCATTGGCCTCCTCTCACCTCACTGAGTCCTGACAGCTAAGCATCTGCCTGCCTCAGTGCCAGCTGGGAGGGAAGGACTGGGAGCCATTCATCAGCCCCCTCTCAGCACCTGGAGAAACTTCTCTCCCTGAATTATTGTGAAATACAAAGGAGGACACTGAAATGCCTTGTTCGGGATCTCCTCCACTAGGGCAAAATGTGGATCACCAAGATCACGAGTGGGTTGGGGTCCCCTCTCTGGTCGGGCTCATGTAGTGTCTGCTTTCAGAATATTGCTCAATGATGTTTAATAGATATTGGATTACCGGCCATCTAGGGGAGGGATTCAGGGGAAGCGGGGAGATTGAAACATTTTGCAAGGGTTAATGTTGAAAAATTATCCATGCATAGGTTTTGAAAATAGAAGGCTTTAAGGAAAAAAAAAAAAAAGAATATTGGTCCATGATGAGTCTGCCTCCATGCAGATCAGAATTCTGTAGACAGCCTAAAGTAACTGTGACTGTGGTTGGGGTCAGTCCCCTGGCTCTGCAGGCTCCCACGTTGGCCGTGATGATTCATGAGATAGATGCCCTGGCAGAGCTCTGGGCCTCTTCAATCAGGCTGGCAAAGACGTGGCCCCCGGCTGTGATAATGGCCTTGACTCAGGAGCACTGGCCAAGCCCGGGGACTTGTGGTCAGGCTCTGTGGATAAAACAGCGGTGTCAGAAAGAAAAATACAAAATGTCAGTGATGGGAAGAATCTCAGGACGCAAAGCTAATCTGCAATTTGAGAGCAAGGTATAACCTTAGAATATTGAATATGAAATGCAGAGAGGAAAGTAGAACGTAGCACATCAAAGCCAAGCAGAACTTTAGGAAATATAATAGCAGAATGTCTAGGTTCTAGGGTCTAGAATACCGATTTCCGAGATGAAAAAACTGAGAAGAGAAACATGGAATATTAGTGTTGAGAGACTCCTTGGGATTTGGGGAAAAAAACCACTAGTGCTGGGCGTGAGGAGGGAACCTAGAACCTAGAGCCTAGAACAGAATGTCAGAGCTGGGAGAACCTGGGAAAACATCTGGCCCTATTCCTTCATGGAACCGATGAGAGAGATGGGATCCAGGGTCATAAGAGAATGTGCAAAGATATCCTCAAAGGCAGCCAGAGGATGTAATGGATAGTGTACTGGATCCAGAATTGGGAAGGTGGGTTTGAGTGAAGAGAGATTTAGGTCAGGAAGCTCAATTTGCAGGCAATTGTCAAAGTTCAGATGAGAATTGATGAAGGGCTGAACAAGGGTAATGATTGTGGTCAGGGAGGAGGAGACCTATAGGAGACCTATCATGGAGACAGCAATAATGAGGTTTGCTTGTGGCCTAGATTTGTGGGTTGAGAGTGAGCCATTGATAATGACACCAGAGATGAATCTGAATGACCAGGAAAGTGGTGGTGCATTAACTTGAAGATGGGAAATTAGAGCAGGGGAGAACTTGTAGGAAAAGATGATAAGTTCCATTTTGTTTTGTCCAACTCTCTTCTGAGAGATCTCCAATGTGGGGAAATCCACTGGATCATATTTTTTCCTCTGCATTCAAAGAGCTTACATCTTTTTTTGGCTATGAACATTTTATTTTATTTTATTTTATTTTAAGCTTTTTGTTTTCAAAACATATGCATAGATGATCTTCATCATTCAACTTTGCAAAACCTTGTGTTCCAATTTTTTTCTCTACTCCTCCCCTAAATGGCAAGTAATCCAATATTCTTCTATAAATATTCCCACAATTATCATGCTGCACCAAAAAGTCAGATCAAAAGGAAAAAATGAGAAAGAAAACAAAATGCAAACAAACAATTACAAAGAGTGAAAATGCCATGTTGTGATCCACACTCAGTTCCCACAGCCCTCTCTCTGGGTGTAGATGGCTCTCTCCATCACAAGACCATTGGAACTGACCCGAATCATCTCGCTGTTGAAGAGCCACATCCATCAGAATTGAATCATATAATCTCATTGTTGCCATGTGCAATGATCTCCTGGTTCTACTCACTTCACTCAGCATCAGCTCATGTAAGTCTCTCTAGACCTCTCCGAAATCATCCTGCTGATTGTGTCTTATAGAACAATAATATTCCATAACATTCACATCCCATAATTTATTCAGTCATTCTACAGCCGATGGGCAGACTGGATCACATTTAGAGAACTCTAACTGATGCAAAATTTTCCTTACATAAGACCAAAGACCCACAAAAAGATTATTGGCCCCTTGAAGAAAACAGGCTTCCCTGGAGATAATAGGTCATTCCTTGCTCTGGCTCCTTCACCTTCTGCCCCCTTCTTCCACCCACAAGTCCTTTGTAAGCCATGAGTGATGGAACTCTACCATGGCCAATTGTAGCATTCTTTTGTCTCCAGAAGCTGCAGATCGCTCTCTGGGAGGAGATCTGCTGTGTCAACTCAAATCTCTCGGACAGATTCTTCTTCCTGTAACGAACCGTTGTCTCCAGAAAGTTGCCGTTAACTCTTGTCCAGAGAAGTGATTTCCCTTCCTGCAGAGAGCCCCGTCAGGCCTGATGTACCGCAGAGACTTCTATCTCTGGAGTGGTGTCCTCTTTTATCCTCCCAGAGAATGGGCGTGGGATAATGCAAGGGCTTCTGGGAAGAAGTACTCCAACCAATGAACTTGCTCCTCTTAGAATTCCGTCTGTCAAGTCAACCTGAGTTCTCACCTTATAATTGTCCAGACAACCTGAGTTCTCACCTTGTAATTGTCCAGACAACCTGAATTCTCACCTTGTCACTGTCCAGACAACCTGAGTTCTCACCTGGTAATGCTAACAGCCAATGACCAAGAATTGTATCTAGAGTAAGGACCTGGGTTCAAATCCTACCTCTGGCATTTGTTACCTGTGTGATCTTGGACATCTCTTCAAATCTCTGGGTCTCCATTTCCATATCTGCCTGAGGAGATTGTTACTAAATGTCTTCTGGGACCCTTCCAGATCTAAGTCTCCATTCCTATGACTATATCTATTTGGGGCAAGTGCATTTCTCTCTGTGCTCAGTGTACTCATCTCTAAAATGGGGCAAAGGATATCTACAAAGTTTGCCTTCTTGCATGGCTGTAAGGAGACCCCATTTTAAATGGCAAGTGCATATGGACTTGAGAACTGCTGGAATTTATTGTTGCCTTTTAAGGGCAGAGAAATGATTGGAAGGAGCATGACCAGACAGACGCTGCCCTCTCTCAGCAAAGCCGGAGCCCGCATCTCCCCCGCCGCTAACATTTTTATGTCCCAACACCTCATATTTGGAACCCCATAGCGCCAGATTATACCAAGGAGCTTGCTACTGTGGATCTCTCCTCTTCTCTTCCTGGCAACAGAAAAACATTTTACATCAGTCAACAGTCTCCAACAAGCATTCATTAACAACTTGGATGAGCCTGGCAGAGTGTTAAATATTTGTATGAATAATAGAATCTTAGGGGCAGAGAGATCTTAATCAGTGGCTATCTCAGCAAACCCAGGAAAATAGGTCCCTACAACCGACAAGTTGGATCATCCACCCTTCCCTTCATTCAACAAGTTCCTATTTAAAACCTTCAATAAATTATCCTTGCTGATAGGCAGGATAACCAGACTGATTCATGACTAGAGGCATCCGTGGGGAGAGCCCCCCTCCACTAGGCAGCTGCATATGTCGCCTCCGCCCAGTCCATGCTAATTATTATTTAATCTGTTCTCACTCCTGAAACTTATCTTCCAGAACAGTGTCATCTGGGGGAACATTATCGTGTTATCAATATTCTGGGGAAATTATGTTCCTAATGCTTCCATCATAGAATAATTTCCCCATAAATTTGCAGTGTTGCCTCTGGTCATCCTGGGGCTCTGTAAAGCATTCTGGATTTGATGCAATGGGAGGTGGATCCTAGGCCTTACTCACTTACTAGATGGCACAGCCTCCCATAGGCCTCAGTTTCTCCATCTGTAAAATGAGAACATTGGACTTTAAAATGTTCTCTCCATTCTCTCAAATGATTCAAGGGGGAGTATATAAGCATTTAGAAAAGAAAGCAACTTTCACCAAAGTGCATCAATACAACCTTGTCCAGAACAGGTGGCTTGAAGAATAAGAGATTTGGATGAGCGGGGACTGGCTTTTTGTTATTGTTTTTTTTTTCCTTTCTTTGTATCCCCAGTGCTTGGCACATAGTAAGTGCTTAATAGAAGCTTGCTGTCTTCCTGCCTGCTGGAATGAATTTATTCAGAGTGAAATAATGAGAATTAAAACCAGCCAATAAACATTTGTTAAACACCTACACTGTGCCTGGCATTTGAGAAACACTCTAAGCCCCCCCCATCAAAAAAATTCTCAAGGAGTTCACAGTCTAATGTGAGAGACAATAAGATAGATAGAGATGATAGAGAGAAAAATACATAGATGTAGAGAGATGGATCATAGATATACAGATAAGGAATGGATAGAGAGATAAATGATTGACAGATAATAGATGGATGAATAGATAAATAGATGGACAAGCAGATGAATGGAGAGAGAGAAAGAGACAGAGACAGAGACAGAAACAGAGAGATGGGTGGATGGATGTATATTTAGATAGATTATGGTTAAATGGATAGGTAGATGGATAGATGGATGGATGGATGGATTATTGGATGTAGATGAGGAATGGATAACTAGAGAGATGAGATTCAGGAAAATAATGTGTTAGAGAACAAGCATTTATTGAGTGCTGACTGTATGCCAGGTATAGTGATAAGTACTGCATAAAGGAAAGATTGAACTAAAATGTCTTCCAAAGTCCCTTCCTGCACCAACTCTGTGATCCAGGAACATTTTAAGGGGTTCTTTTCTCTTTCTTCAGGGCACTTGACAAATGTTTAATTATATAATATCATTCATTACCATTTAAATGGTGCCATTTAAACTCTGAATGATATTATATAATTGGTGGTCCTAAGAGACCACAAGTCCAAACCCTTTGATTCCAGTGCTATCTGTGTAATACTCATGAGGGAGAAGATGGGACATGGCTCTTTCACACAATAAAGGGGATTTCACAGTATTTCAGGTTCATTCTTTCATCGGCAAACATATAGCATGGAGTGATAAGAAGAGAAGAAAATATGTTCCTTCAGGAAGCTGAAAGGCTAGTGTAGGAGATAAGACATGCCCAAATAGCCTTTATCTCAAACAACCACGATACAAAGAAGAGGTTAAAGGCCACTGAAGAGACCACATCTTCAAAGCCTGGGAATTAGGATGAGGTGTGGCAAAAAGAAGACTTCATGGAGGAGAGCACCCTTGCTGGGTTTCAAAGCCTTTAGAAAGGAGGGATGGAGAGAGAAGTAAGCTCCAGATACAAGTTTGGAGGTAGGAAACTGACTCTTGTGTTCTGGCTCTTCAAATGGAGTCCAGAATCAGTGATGGGCAGTCAGGCGAAATAAAACTGGAAAGAGAAACCAGAGACAGATTGTGGAGAGTCTTAATTGAAAGGCTGAGGTTGGACATCATACAGTTGGCAGAGAGGAGCCATGGAAGGGTTTTAAGCAGGAGATAGACACGGTCTGAGCTGAGCTTCAGGGAAATTTATCTGGCAACATGTGCAGGGCAGTTTGGAGGAAGAAGATTCAGGAACTGGGGACCAGTATCATTGTGATGATACTGGTGAGAGGTGGTGAGCTAGGATAGAGGAAAGAAGAGAAATGGGATCAAGAGGCCCAGGGAAGGCTACTGGGGAGTTTAGGGAGTGACTGAGAGAGGAGAGTCAGTGATGATCACAGGGCAACTGGAGGTGAGAAGGAAAGCCTTGTAGATGAGGAATGGATAAAGAGAGAGATGAGAGACAGGAAAATAATGTGTTCGAGAACAAGCATTTATTGAGTGCTGACTGTATGCCAGGTATAGGGATAAGTACTGCATAAAGGAAAGATTGAACTAAAATGTCTTCCAATGTGGAGGAAAGAATCCCTATTCAGAGAGCATTAGGAGGAAATGGTTCCAAGCTCCCTGGCAGAACTGAGCTTCCCTTTTGTTCCAGTGGTCTCTTCTCCCTTCCTTCCATTTCTCCAAGCATTTCTCATTTGCCTTTGTCATCTTTACCCTTTTATTAGTCACTTGTCTCCTTGCCTTTCTGCCCTCCCTATTTCAAGGGCTCCTGGGATCCTCTATCTAGAGCTGGAGGGCAGAAGCCATTTATCCCATGGCCATGACTTCACTTCAGAGGACACTAAGTCTGGAGAGGTTAAGTCACTCACCTCCCATCCCATGTGCACTTAATGTCAGAGAAGGGAAACTCCAAGGAAGCAAGAGCCCTGGATCCCAAATCACTTTTACCCCTGCACCACAGAGCCTCTCACAAATGCTGACGTCCTGGGCAATGGGCTTGTCCTTTTTGACTTGGGCTTTGAGCATGTGGTGGTTGTTCAGTCATGCCCAACTCTCCATGAGCCCATTTGGGGGTTTTCTGGCAAAGAAACTGGAGTGGTTTGCTAATTTTCCCGCTCTAGCTCATATTACAGAAGAAGAAACTGAGGCAAACATCCCTTTGGGCAGAACACTGTCTTTGACCCAAGCTCTGGCAGTTGGACATAGGCAAGTAAAGCACACACACACACACACACACACACACACACACACACACACATACATACTGACCACTAGGGTAAGGGCTTTCCACTAGCACAGCCCTCAAATCTGCATAGCCCGGCGCTGTCCTGGGGAATGGGCTGATTCTGATGGCCAGAATGCTTATCCTGAGCCCTGAATTCCAATCCCAGTCTAAGGCTTCCTACCTGAGAGATCCTGAAGAAGTTGAATGCTGCCTTTACCCCCCTCAAAGCATCCATTATCCTCGTCAATAAAAGGAAGAGAATGATTTCAAAAGTACTTTCAGGTCTTCCAGGATGATCCCTCATCAGGTCCTTTGGAGGGACAATTCCACACTGGGCAGGGATTGGACCAGTCAGCTGTCCATCCAATCCTACTCTGGGAGTGTCTGGAATTTGCTTTGCCTCCCAAAGGCTGGGTGTGAACAAACAACTTCCTCCCTTCCCAGCAGAATGTAGAGTCTGTATATATTACTGGGCTTTGTCAATATATTAATGAACTTCCTTTTTCTTCTTTGGTTTTTATTTTTTGCTGCAGGGGGATGGCTCACCGGGTACAAGAAAAGGAAGAGGGTGGATGTTTGGGGAAATAAGATAAAAATGCATCTAGAGAAAGAACTAATAAATAGAAAAAGCTATAGAATAATTTTACATACATATAATATCTAATGGAAGTCTTCTCTAGGGTGAGGGAGAGAAGAAAAAAATAGACAAAAAAAATTCACCTGGTAATGTTGTTGAATAATTAGAAAGAATAACACTTTTTATACAACAGAACTGCAGTTTCATGGGCAATCTTTTTTATTGTACTGTTATAGAAACGCTTCTTTTATTCCATAAGTTAAAAGTAAAATTAGAAAAACCAAAGATATATTTTTAACAAAGCACTCAAGAAATGCAAGTAATATTTCTCATTATTAATTAGGTGTCCCCCCGGATGGAGAATTTTCCTCATTACCCTAGGACTTGGAGCTAGTCTGACCCGTTTATTTTCTAGGTGAAGAGACCTCTCCAGCTTCAGTCACTTGCCATGGGCCATGAAGAGCTGGAGCTGGAGGGCAGAAGCCATTTATCCCATGGCAGCAACCGTCAGAAAGTGAACTCTGGTCCAGGAACTCTAAAGTCAGTCCTCTTTTATCTGTCCCCTGCTGCAGGCTGGCTGAGTGCTTGATTTGAGAAGCTTTTTCTTCTTTTTCTTCCAGGGCTGAAGGCAGCAAAGGGTTAAGGCAGTCCAACATTGATGCTATTAGACATCTCCTGTTGCTCCCAGAATTGTTTTTGTTCCTGCTAATTAAAAACAGGTGCACTTGCCTTTTGAGTCTGCCGGGCACCTTTCCTGGGCCTTGTTGCCCAGGAGACTGGCATCTCTGCAGGCGCTGGCTCCCTGGAAGCTTCCACCGCTCATTCGGCTCATTTGCATAGGAGAATTGGGGCTTCACCTGGGGTGCAGAGGAAGATTTACAAACCCTGCCTCAGCTTGAATCTAAAAGACAAAAGGGGGTCATGATTAATGAGGTCTCAGCAGATGGGACTAGGGAGCAAAAGTTGGGAAAAGGAAATAGAAGACATGAGGAAAGGCTGGGAACTGACAGCCTGGAGCTGTCCCTGGTCCTGATTATTTACCCTAAAAGTGGGTAGGACTGGTAATGACAGAAAATGTAGGGAGAGCATTGAAGGACGAGGGAAGATAGAGTGTGAGCAAAGAAAAGGGGGGCAGAATGTGTCAGGGGCGGTGAGGCTTCCCTCTCTGAACCTCAGTTTTGTCCTCCCCAGAAGACAGAAGGGTAATCGCCTTCTGAGACTTCTTCCAGGGCTGCATTGGAACCTCCTAATTCATTGTCTATGATTCTAAACTCTAAGGCTTCTTTTTCTTTTTTAAAGAAGTGTTAATAAGAGCTTTTTTTATTTTTCAAAATACATGCAAAGATAGTTTTCAACATTCATCCTTGCAAAACCTTGTGTTCCAAATGTTTCTCCCTCCCTCCCCACTTTCCCCCTCCCCCAGACAGCAAGTAATTTGATATAGGTTAAACATGTGCAATTCTTCTAAACATATTTACACATTTATCAAGCTGCATAAGAAAAATCAGATCAGAAGGGGGAAATAGAAAAAGCAAGTAAACAACAACAAAGGTGAAAATATTATGTTGTGATCCAAATTCAGTCTTCATTCTGTCTGTCTGGAGGTGGATGGCTCTTTCCATCCCTCAGATGGAAAGTCTTAGTCCTTTAGAATTGTAAGGCTTCTAGTCCCAAATGTTCAGTAATGAAGAGAATTGGCTACACCCAGAGAGAGAACTATGGGAAATGAGTGTGGACCACAACATAGCATTTCCACTCTTTCTGTTATTGTTTACTTGCATTTTTGTTTTCCTTCTCAGGAAAATCCAATCTTTCTTGAGCAGCAAGATAACTGTAAAAATATGTATACATATATTGAATTTAACATATACTTTAACATATTTAATATGTATTGGGGAGGGGTGGGGGGAAGAAGAGGAAAGTTGGGACAGAAGGTTTTGCAAGGGGCAATGTTGAAAAACTCTCCATGCATATGTTTTGTAAACAAAAAACTATAAAAAAGAATTGTAAGGCTTCTTTTTCATTATTTCTTTTTATATACTCCATACTCCAGTCAAAATGGAACAGTTGCTGGATGTATTCCACCTTTTCCCACATCTATTCACACCATTCCCTCCCTACTCCTACAATGCCTTCCTTACTATTTCTACAGTTCTAGCCTGCCTTCAAGGCCTTCTCCAATGTTACCTCCTTAACAAAGTCTGCCGCCATTGTCCCCAATCCAGATCTACCCTCATTTTTATCTCTTATCACTTCAAACTATTTATTCATCATTTTCTAAGAAATAGCCTAAAAGAGACAAGGAGAGGTAGCAGATAGAGGGAACTAAGAAAATCTGGGTTCCATTTCTGCTTCCAGCAATCCTGGCTATGGGACGCAGAATCAGGTCCTTAACTTGTCAGTGCCCTAAGACTCTACCTCAGACAAGGTAAGATTTGTATTTGTAGAATGAGTTCCCTAACCTGGGACTTCCCTATGTCATTGAACCCACAGTCTCAGTACCCTCTACCTCATTAATTTGTATTTTATTTTTATTTATCAGCATAATTGTTCATCCATGGCCACCATCAAAGATTCTGCCTCCAGGGGCGACTAGGTGGTGCAGTGGCTAGAGCACCAGCCCCGAATTTAGGAGGACCTGAGTTCAAATCTGGTCTCAGATACTTAACACTTCCTAGCAGTGTGACCCTGGGCAAGTCACTTAACCCCAGCCTCAGAAAAAAAAAAAAAAGAAAAAAAAAAGATTCTGCCTCCAGTTCTGGGAGCTTTTCCTTGTCCTTGGCTCCTTCCCTCTCCCGTGTTTCTCTGGAGAATCTCAGAATCAGATTCATTTTTAGTTCACCATTGAAAGGGGAGAAATACCCTCCTCTCCCATGCAAATAACCTCATTCAGATGATTGGCCATTCGGTACAGCCAGGGTCTATCTCATCTGATGGGAAAAGGTCCAGAGTACAATGGTGGAGCAAGAACTCCAATCCAGATGTGTGGGGACATCAAGTCTTCTGCTGCTCCTGCGGGGAGGACATGTTGGAGCTTGCTTTGCCACCTCTTACAGTACTGGGCAGAAGTAGTCCTAAGTTCTAATCCAGCCTCAGACTCTTGCTAGCTTAGTAAGCCTGGACAAGTCACTTTATCTCTGCTTGATAAGCCTGGGCAAGTCACTTTATCTCTGACTTAGTTTCCTCCACTGTAAAAATGGCAATAATAATAGATTTTTGTGAAGATCAAATGATAACATGTGCCTAACACACCGTAGATGCTTAATAAATGCTTATTTCATTTCATTCCATTTAAGATTGAGACTCTTGCTTTTAGTGCAAACCGAATAGGACCTAGTCTACCCATACTTCTCAGATTAACATCAACAAATCTCCTTCAGCCAATCAGTTGATTGCTTTCAATCAACCAACATTTATTGAGGATATCTGGTAGCTAACATTTTATAGGCAGGCAATGTGCTAAGCACTTAACAATGATCTCTGATGATCCTCGGCACTAGAATTATCTTCATTTTGCAGATAAGGAAAATGAGGGTGACGGGGTCAAGTGCCTTCCCAGGGTCACACAGCTAATAAGTGTCTGAGGCAGGACTTGAATTCAGGGCTTCCTGATTCTATTCACTGAATTACCTCTTCAGTACTTACTGTTTGTTGAGCACTGTGTCAGATATCAGGGGCACAAATACAGAGAATGGAGAGGTCTCTGTTCTCTACTCTTAGCTAAGATTTAATAAAGAAGACAATGTGTGTGTAATGTAGATAAATAGGAGTACGTGGAGACCTAGGGGCAGCCAGGTGATGCTGTAGATAGAAGACCAAGACTGGAGTCAAGACTTGGGGTCAAATGTGGCCTCATACAGTTCCAGCTGTGTGACCCAGGCAAGTCACTGAACTTGTGTTTGCCTCAGTTGAATCAGCTGTAAAATGGGGCTAATGATAGCACTTAGCTGGGGCTGTTGGGAGGATCAAATGAGGAAATCTTTGCACATGTGCCTGGCCCATAGCAGATGCTAGCTGTATAAAGACTAGCTATTCTTACTATTTAAAGTTACTATTAAAAGTAGAGATTAGCCAGCCAGGTACAAAGGAAAAGAAGGTCTCCTGGGCACTTTGAAACCCCTGGTGGCAGCAGGGGCAGCTTCCAAGCCCCTCACCTGCCCACACTAAACCTTGAGTCTAATCCTATAGTCCATAGCCTAAGGCACTCTAAATCCCAGCTCCCTCTGCCAACTCAACCCATCCCACAGATTTCATGGCAGATGAGGTTTTCTTCAGCCCCCAGACTGACTGCTGCCCAGAACTCCCTTCTTGCTTGCACTAGTCTTGACAAGAGAGCGGGAAGGGGCTGTGGAAATGCAATGCATGATGATGGGGCAGACCCCACGGTTGTCCTGCCAGGAAGAGCATCGTTCTTGGACTGCCTCCACAATGGCCTCCTGGATGGGGGCCACAAATGGAAGCGAACGCCAGACTCTTGATTTGTAGTAGGGATGATCCTTAGCCAAAGGATGGAAAATCTGATTTTCTCTCTACTCTTTAATTTACTGCTGGTGAGCAGATTCAATTGGATTTGTCTTCTGTGGGGCTGTTTATAGCCATTTGAGAGAGGCGTGCTTTCAAAATTATAAGGGCCTCTTAAATTGTGCTGGGAAGAGTAGAGAATCAGGAGATAAGGCTTCCAATATTCCTGAATTTATCAGCTCAGCGTGGGGAGGGAGACAGGCAAGGCTTAAGCGTGTGCATGAGCAAGTAACCAGACTGTAATACAGCTTAGAGGAAGTTAAGCAAATAAGTGAATTCTTCCAAAGGCAATCACATTGAGATTTGGGAAGATCCACCAACCGTTTCATCCTCCCCGAAGCCTTCTCTGGATCCCCCTGCTGCTGCCTCCCATCAGACTGTTCTCTCTTCCCTCAAATACCTTCACAGGATAAACACAGAATCTCCGATTTGGAAAAGAGCCCAGGGGGCGTCAAGTCCAACCAAGACCCCAAAATAAATCCTCACTGCAAGTTACAATCAGAGATCAGAGAGTGAGTGATGGAGGAAAGGTGGGAAGCCATCTAACACAACCTCTTCTCTTTGCAGATGGGGAAACTGAGGACCAGAGGAGGGAATTTCCTTGCCCAAGATCAAATATGTAATAAGTCCCAGAACCGGATTTGAAGACAGGTCCCCTGCAACTGAGGTCGCTCTTCAAAATAGCTCACAACATTTGGCATTTCTATAATGTTTTAAGATTCAAAAAGCACTTTGCGTATGTTAGTTAACTCATTTGTTTTTCACAACAGCCCTGAGAGGGAGGTACTGTTATTATGTCCATTTTACAGATGAGGAAACAGGGTCACCCAGCTAGAAAGGATCAGATTTAACCTGAGGCAGGACTAGAGCCCAAGCCTAGCACTCTGTCCACTCCACCACTTAGCTGCCTCATCATGATGAAAATGACACATGTAGATTGTCTTTATAATGTCACTTTATGGTTTGCAAGGCTACCTGACTATAGTATTTCATATGAGAGCTAAGTAGGGCAAAACTTCTCATCCCATTTTACAGATGAGAAAACTAAAGGAAGTGATTTAACTAGACCTTATGGTCAGAAATTGAGTCTGGTCAGAACTTGAACCCTTGTCCCATGATTTGAGGCTGACGCTCTTTCCTCAATCCCATAAGACCTTGAAGTTAAGAAATATTGGTTCAAATCCAGTCTCTGTTCTTTACTGGACCAGTTCCCCTTTCCTCATCTAGATATAAAAGATGGAGTTCAACACCCCTTCTCAGTAGTCGCTGAATACAATCTTCTTTTTTAAAATGGGTAAATAAGATTATATCCAATGCAAACTCTTCTTCAATCGGATCAAAAAGGGAACAGTGGATTCAACTAGTCTAAAAGGTGAACCACACTCTGGGAACTTTAAATAGTTGAAGAAATGTCAGCAGTTGCTCAGTTCAATGATGGCCAGCCCTGGAGCTCCTTAAGGGGACATATTCTTGGACCTGTTACCAGAAAAGATCAAAGAGCTGGGTGCACAGTAGAAGGAAGCCCAGAAGGAGGGTTACTCTTGGTCTCCCCATAGACCACATTGTTGGAGAGATTAGACTGGTAAGAAGCAACTCTTCAGCCCATGATCAGTGAAAGATAATAAGTACAAAGACACAGAAAAGTAGAGAAAGATAACCACCCGAGGGAGGGAACATTGCCTGAGAATGTGAATCCATATGGCAGAGACAATGCTTCCGTGAGCTCTAGATCCAGCAGAG